>NC_089847.1:12925932-12945932 GCF_035609145.1 Eleutherodactylus coqui
GTCAGATGGATCCAGATTTCTGTTGCACGGTGCTGATGGGAAGTCAGAATTTGGCACAAGCGACATGAATCCCTGCCTGTCCACTGGTCAGAACATGTCAGCACCGCCATCTAATCTGCAACAACTTCAAGCACTTTCCTGTCCACAGGGGCCGATATTCCTGCAGAACGATGACATCGCTGAGTGACATCTTTGCCACGACGAACCGCTGCAGTTCTTAAGACAGAAGGAGTCTAATGCATTATGAAATGGGGATAGATAGGAGGTAGATAGATAGATATGAGATAGATAGATGTCAGATAGATAGATAGATATGAGATAGATAGATAGATAGATAGATAGATAGATAGATATGAGATAGATAGATGTCAGATAGATAGATAGATATGAGATAGATAGATAGATAGATAGATAGATAGATAGATAGATAGATATGAGATAGATAGATAGATAGATAGATAATAGATAGATAGATAGATAGATATGAGATAGATAGATAGATAGATAGATAGATAATAGATAGATAGATAGATAGATAGATAGATAGATAGATATGAGATAGATAGATAGATAGATAGATAGATAGATATGAGATATATAGATAGATATGAGGCAGATAGATAGATAGATAGATAGATAGATAGATATGAGATAGATAGATATGAGATATATAGATAGATAGATAGATAGATAGATATGAGATAGATAGATATGAGAGAGATAGATAGATAGATATATAGATAGATAGATAGATAGATAGATATGAGAGATAGATAGACATGAGATAGATAGATATGAGATAGATAGATAGATAGATAGATAGATAGATAGATATGAGATAGATAGATAGATAGATAGATAGATAGATAGATAGATAGATATGAGATAGATATATAGATAGATAGATTATAAGTGCACGTTTGTGTAAGCATACTCCATGAACCATTGTTGCGGTTGCTCTCTGTACCCGGAGCTTTTCTTACGACTTGTCTCCACGCCCTTCACTTTCCTAATAGTTCTGTTCTACTCAGGAATACACGTAAAATCTTATTTGTCAACACGGAGTACAACCGTTCTTCCCATCTCACCCCGCGACTAATAAATTCTTGGCGCGGCTGTGAGTGGAGTAATTGGTAGAATGTGAGGTTTGTGTGAAGCGCGGCCGACAAGCCTCCTGACTACCTGGAGAGATTTCTTATTTATCAGACATGTAAGTGAATCACACAGCAGAAGCCTCACACGTGTTTGATCACAGGGAAGATGACGGCGAAGAGCTACAGACAAACCAATGGAAATAAATAAGAGCCGGGGAATGTTATCTGTCGACAGTTTCAATTAACTTTCAAAAGGAAAAATGTGTTAACAAACGCGGCCTCTGAAGTCAAAGACGACTCGAGAGAGATAGCCGAGAAGGAATTCATCAAATTATCGGTGCACTTCAGTCTCTTCCCTAATAAAGTCCTCCTGAAACTTTTTTTTTTTTTTCAAAAAGTTTTGGCAACTGCGAGGACATACAAAAAAACTTTCCTTGTTTGTGTTCTAAGGTGTGAGAGTTACGACTTTCCTGACAAGCTCTGACTCCACAGATATAAGGAGCTGCCACAAAGTATATCAAAGGTCTAGTCCAAGGACTACAAAGGTAAGCTCCACGAAGAAATGCCCACAAGACCTTGTGTCTCAAGAACTGGCTAGAACATTACTTCCCCCGTTCCTGCTCTATTGTCACTCATGTTATAGTAGCCAGTACTGATGCTGCACCTGTGAAGTGCCTCTTATATGGATTTGGGCAAGCCCTGCATTCTGCCAGGTAGAGGCCCGTTCACCCATTAGAGAAATTCTTCCTTCTCAAGCCTTGTATCCGCTGGAAAACTCTGTTTCACCTTTATTATCCCCTTTCCTGGGTACTAACAGTGTCTCCCAGTACTCAGATACCCCCAGGACTCGTAACAGAGCCGAAAAGTGTAACAATTGGATGTTGCAATTAATATACAGTAGATGTATCAAAACCATGAAAACAAGTGAAACTAGGAACTTACCATTAGATAACAGGGGGAGAGGGTGATGGTAAAGGGGTGATGAGGATGATGACTATAATGACACTCACAAAGCAGACTAGAATAGATGGTATGAAACAGAAACAACAACCTGTGCCTAATCTCTCAGTGACACTGTCCCTTGACACCAGACACCTCTGTCCCTAAACATCACTACACTATCCTACCAAAAAATAAATGAAAACCTGAGCAAGAATCATAAGTAGTATCTATGTGTATATGTTAATACTAAGTGGGGCTCCTTTGTGTTATGTCCGTGCAGGCCGTGTGAACAGTGATCTACACGAATGCAACCTAATTTTATGACTGGGGAGGAGAAAGAGGGGTTGGGATGTGCATACATGCTGGACACCAACAACAAACACGCATAAACCATTTAAATCAGGGCATGTTCGTCTGCTGCGTGCAAATGAACATTCTTTGTGTGCACTAAGTAAAGCAAAAAATGTGTATACGCATGCAAAAAAGCCTTGTACATAGCGCAAATACACCCATGTGAAGGAGCCCTAGGAAACAGACTGGACTAGATAACCAAGGAGTAAGATATAGTGGGGATTTTTTACTAATATAGTCTAAGGGCTCATTCACACAGGCCTATGCATTTTTGTATGCAGCATATTGTGCGCGCATTTACGCACCTCCTATAGACTTCTATGGGGACCCTTGGTGAGCAAAGGCACACAAAAATAGAGCAGCTTCTATTTTTTTTTTGTTGCCCACAAAACTGGAAAACGAGAACTAACCCATTGAAATCAATGCATATTACATACATAAATCTTATGCGCGCACAAACACGCACAGATACGCTTGTGTAAAGAAACCCTGAAAAAGTTAAAGTGTAAACTTAGATTAGATAGTCCTAAATGCACCACATTTATCACTCAATGATAAATATGCCACATTTTAGGACTGTCTAGTCTAAGCTGAGACCATGTGTTGGTTGACTTAGTTTATGCCAAAAATTGCACAAAAAACTTGGCACAATTCTTTGCAATTTAGCACAATTTTTAACTCATTTTAGGCCACAAATTTATTTTTGACAAGTGTCTAAAAACTCATGATAAATGTGATGCAAGCTTGTAAGACAGTTTTCTGGCATGATTGGAACTAGAAAACTACTATTTAAATAGAAAATAATAGTGACTTCACCGACTGGACAAGACAAGACAAAACAAGACTGGAACGCAAGGAGCAAGACACACTGACTGGACAAGACAAGAGAAGACAAGACTGGACTGGAAACCAAGGAGCAAGACACACTGACTGGACAAGACAAGACAAGACTGGACTGGAAACCAAGGAGCAAGACACACTGACTGGACAAGACAAGACAAGACTGGACTGGAAACCAAGGAGCAAGACACACTGACTGGACAAGACAAGACAAGACTGGACTGGAAACCAAGGAGCAAGACACACTGACTGGACAAGACAAGACAAGACTGGACTGGAAACCAAGGAGCAAGACACACTGACTGGACAAGACAAGAGAAGACAAGACTGGACTGGAAACCAAGGAGCAAGACACACTGACTGGACAAGACAAGACAAGACTGGACTGGAAACCAAGGAGCAAGACACACTGACTGGACAAGACAAAACAAGACTGGACTGGAAACCAAGGAGCAAGACACACTGACTGGACAAGACAAGACAAGACTGGACTGGAAACCAAGGAGCAAGACACACTGACTGGACAAGACAAGAGAAGACAAGACTGGACTGGAAACCAAGGAGCAAGACACACTGACTGGACAAGACAAGACAAGACTGGACTGGAAACCAAGGAGCAAGACACACTGACTGGACAAGACAAGACAAGACTGGACTAGAACAAGGTACTAGAAATTAGAAAAAGGAATATTGGATAGAACACATTTTCACAGCTATCAACAGTACTGCACTGCAGAAACCAAAAGTATTTATAGGGGCAAACCTATCAGACCCTCCTCTATGTAACGAGGCTGAGCAGTGCGGTCCGCTGATCCTCTCCAATGGGTCATAGCAACTGTCCAAACAATAACTTAGAAAGTAGGAGATAATGATGCAGTAGGAGATGTTCTGTTGATTGTAACAGTATCATAGAGGAATCAATCTGTGAGTAGTGAGATCTGATTCATGTCACAGCTTGTCCAGGGTTAGAAACAGGCAGCTGACCCTCCCACGGGCTGAGAAAAGCAGCTAGTGCAAACAGGACTCCGAAAAAGCCCCAGAAAAGTGCAGTGTAATACTTATTATTGGTAATCACAAGTCTTCGCATAATAGGAATGACTTCAAATGTTTTTTCCCACATTCTGGAAATAGTAGGATCTTTGGAGGGCAAAATTCTCAAAATCTGTGCAGACAGTTTTTGGATTGTATAAGTAGTATAAAATGCATTACAGTCCCCTCTTGGTGGTACATGACTCCTACTCTTCCCAGTTACTGCCCCTTATAATCAAATCACTAAAATAGGGCATATCAATTCAAAAAGATCACTGCCAATGGAGATACTGATATACTGATGCAAAACTACAAGGGTGGGTATACAACAGCTCCCAACAGCATGTAGACAGGCCCATTACTATATGGAGGAAGTAGAAAATACTGATGAACAACCTCTCACACACCTACATAATATTAAGGGGGTTGATAGATAAGGCTCGTAAGGCATAGCAGACCAACTGATATATGGGGTGCATTATGCAGGCTTACAGTCTAGTATTGACACCCCATATGATAAAGCCCGTTAGGCTGCCTTACACCACACAAGTGAACCGCGCTGTCAGTGACAACCCAAGCTCACCCAGCATTTTGAAGCCTGACTGAACTGGGTTGTAAACTTGTGTATTTTGGCCAAAAAATTGACCAATACCTGTTATTTATTGGTATTTTTGCAGTAAACAGTCAGACTTTAAAATGTTGGGACGCCCGGGGCTTTGTCGTATGACGGGTGTCATTAATAGGCTGCATGGTGCACTACAAGTATCAATGGGACTGGCACCCTTTTTATGCCTTATCTATGTGCAAATATAATACTAAGCAGCCACTCACCCCCCAATATGTGGTAGGTGTGTGAGTGGCTGTTCTTTGGTATTACTGCAATGCTGTTCCATATAGTAACCTGCCTATCTGCATTCTGATGGGAAGTGGTTCTATACGCCCCCCCCCCCCCCCCCCTCTTCTTTGTAGAACAGTTTGTAAACATCTTTGAAGTGAGGAGAACAATTACTGGGGTTTTGGGAGAAAAAATTTGTGCCATTCTTGTCTGATGGTGGACTCCAGCTGCTCCGCAGTCCTCGGTCTTCTATGCCGGATGTTCTCCATTGGTGAAAGGTCCTGACCGCAGGTGATGTTCAGCCACCGGACTCTTCTTCTGTGCAGCCATGCTGTTGTGATGGATGCAGGATGTGGTTTAGCGTTGTCTTGCTGTAATGTACAAGGCTTCCCTGTAGGAGACGTTGTCTGGATGGGGCATATGTTGTTCTGAAATCTCTATATACTGCTCAGCATTGATAGTGCCTTTCATGATGTGTATGCTGCCCATGCCATAGGCACTAATGCCACCCCATACCATCATAGCTGGAGAACTGTGTGCTGATAAGCTGGATGGTCCGTCTGCTCTTCAGGCCGCAGGACACGGCATCCGTGGTTGCCAAAAGAAATTTCACATTGCGATTCATCTGACCACAGAACAGTTTTCCAATTGGCCTCAGTCCATTTTAAATGATCTTTGGCCCAGAGAAGACGCCGGTGTTTCTGAATTGTGTTGATATGTGGCTTCTTCTATGCATAATACAGCTTAAACTTGAATTTGTGAATTGCACGTGTAAGGTTGCTGCTCGTTTGTGCCACCCTTATGCGGTTCCGGGGAGCTGCTAGCATCCCTCTGCTCTCCCTTTCTGCTTTTGTCCAGCACTGAGAGAATTAACCAGCACTGACAGGGTTAAGCAGCTCTCTGCCTCTCTGCTTACCTGAGAAGTTAATTAGGCATTACTCCCCTATTTAAGCTGAGCACTTGTTGCCTCTGAATTGATGTTTGTTAGTTCCTCAGGCCCGAGGTTCCAGCACAGGGCCGCCCTTATCGGGGTGATCGCCTTGCTTATAGGTAGGGGTCTGCCATTCCCTCTGCAGCCATGGGTCAGTCTTCCTTTTCCTGTCTACAGTCTGGCTGTCTGAGGAGTCAGCTACCAACCACTCCAGGACTGGCCTCAGCCTGGTGGGTTGGTCCAGTGGATCCACATTTCCTGAAACTCATAATCCGTAACAGCACGGAGTACTGTGTTCACAGTCAATGATTTTTGGAAGTATTCCAGACCCATGCAGTGATTTTCATTACAGAATCATGCCTGTATTTAATGCAGTGATGCCTGAGGGCCCGTACATCTCCAGCATCCTATACTGACCGTCGGCCTTGTCTCTTGTGCATATGATTTCCTCCAGATTCTATGACTCTTCTGATGATATTATTACTGTAGATGGTGGGATATTCAAAGTCTTCGCAATTCTTCATTGAGGAACATTTTTCTGAAATTGATCCATAGTTTTTAGACGCAGTTTTTCCCAGATTGGTGACCTTTGACCATCTTTACTTCTGAGAGACTCTGCCTCTCTAACATGCTCTTTTCATACACAGTCATGTGACTTAGTAGCAAATTGACCTTCCAGCTGTTTTTTATTTGTACTACTTAGTTTTCCAGCCTTTTGTTATCCCGGTCCCAGCTTTTTGTGAGATGTGTGGCTGCCATCGATTTCTAAATGAGTTAATTTTTTGAAATGAGATGGAACAATGTCTCCCCTCCCCCCTCTGATATGTTCTATTGTGAAAAGAATATGGTTAGATGAGATTTCCCAATTATTGCATTCTTTTCTTCTTTACATTTCACACAGCGCCCCAACTTTTTTGGAATTGGGGTTGTATAATTTATTGTACAATGTATATAGTCCTGAACAGGGGGGCATGCCGCATTGGATTTAAGAATTTAATCTAATAACCGTTACAGCTCTGCTACATCTCTCTCAGCTTGACTACACATGACAAATCAGCTTCCCTGCATCTGAGAAAACCGGACAAACTTCACTCTGTTGCACCTGCTGCACTCAATTCTGTTGCACCTGCTGAGCTCAGTTCTTCTGAACCTGCTGCACTCAGCTCTGCTGAACCTGCTGTACTCAACACTGCTGAACCTGCTGCACTCAGCTCAGCTCTGCTTCTCCTGCTGCACTCAGTTCTGCTGCTCCTGCTGCGCTCAGCTCTGCTTCACCTGCTGCACTCAGTTCTGCTGCTCCTGCTGCACTCAGCTCTGCTTCTCCTGCTGCACTCAGCTCTGCTTCTCCTGCTGCACTCAGCTCTGCTTCTCCTGCTGCACTCAGCTCTGCTTCTCCTGCTGCACTCAGTTCTGCTGCTCCTGCTGCGCTCAGCTCTGCTTCACCTGCTGCACTCAGCTCTGCTTCACCTGCTGCACTCAGTTCTGCTGCTCCTGCTGCGCTCAGCTCTGCTTCACCTGCTGCGCTCAGCTCTGCTTCACCTGCTGCACTCAGCTCTGCTTCACCTGCTGCACTCAGTTCTGCTGCTCCTGCTGCACTCAGCTCTGCTTCTCCTGCTGCACTCAGCTCTGCTTCTTCTGCTGTACTCAGTTCTGCTGCTCCTGCTGCGCTCAGTTCTGCTGAACCTGCTGCGCTCAGCTCTGCTGCTCCTGCTGCGCTCAGCTCTGCTGCTCCTGCTGCGCTCAGCTCTGCTGCTCCTGCTGCGCTCAGCTCTGCTTCTCCTGCTGCACTCAGCTCTGCTACTCCTGCTGCACTCAGCTCTGCTTCTCCTGCTGTACTCAGCTCTGCTTCTCCGGCTGCGCTCAGCTCTGCTTCTCCTGCTGCACTCCGCTCTGCTTCTCCTGCTGCACTCAGCTCTGCTTCTCCTGCTGCACTCAGCTCTGCTTCTCCTGTTGCACTCAGCTCTGCTACTCCTGCTGCACTCAGCTCTGCTTCTCCTGTTGCACTCAGCTGTGCTACTCCTGCTGCACTCCGCTCTGCTTCTCCTGCTGCACGCAGCTCTATTGCATCTGCATCTAAACCCCTGATAAAGCTATTTCTGAGCAGTGGGTTTCTGCATATGCTGTGATTCCCCAAGTAGAGACGTGTTTAATTTCCAGCCATGGGCACCTCGAGGGGCAGCTTCACACTCTTTGAACCATCTTAGCAATAGGATTTTTGATTATGCTTTTCGGGTGGCGCAAACACTTGAAAAGGTTCTTGAAGTTTGCCTTTGCCAACATCTGAGCATGATAAATATGTCCGAAGACGCACATATTAACATTCATTTTTTTGACCTTTTCATCTTTCTCTTCCAGTAGAACATAATACAAAGTATATGAGTGCCCACAGAATAAGTGCCCGTAGTGCTGCCATTGACAGTACCCATATATACCATCCATATAATAGTACTAGCCATAGTGGTGGCCGACACAAAGTAGTTATAATCACTTCATGTCTCCTAATCATCCCAGATTCAGTATGACAGTCCTGGATTTTGGAGACTCTCCCATTGTCCTGGGAGGCGGGAGACATGTTCCTCAGGGGCGGGCACAGAGTAAAATAATAAACAGCTTATACTCACCCCTTTGGCACTCTCCGCTCCCCTGCTAACTTGCAATCATGTGCTATCTAACATGTTTGCTGTAGTCACTCACTGGCCCCAGCTGTACCAAAGATGAGGCAAAAGAATTTGGGGGAATTAGCGGTGCAGAACGGAGCGGCGGGGAAGGAAAGGGTGAATATAGGCTGTTTTTTTATTTTACTGCATTAAAGGTGGCATTAATGAGCTGGGCATGTAGGGGCATTATTACAGAGAGGGGGCATAAAGGGCATTGTTAATGAGCAGGGTATGAGGGGACATTATTACTGAATGATTGAATGGGGGCATGTAAAGGGCATTATTACTGAGTGGGGGCATGCAGGGGCATTACTACTGAGTGGGGGCTTTAGGGGCATTATTACTTAGTAGAAGCATACAATAATATTTCTGAGGGGGCATGTGGGGATATTATTACTGAGGGGGGCATGCAGGGCCATTGCTACTGAATGGGGGCTTTCATGGGGCATTATTACTAAGCAAGAGCTTGTGGAGGCATTTTTAATGGGGAGAGGCATACGGGTACATTATTACTTAAGGGGGCATATGATGGCATATGCATATATAATGGACCTATACATTATTACTGATCTGGGGCATTATTACTGAGGGAAGCATGCGTGGGCATTGCTATTGGGCAGGGGCATGTGGGGACATTATTATTGAGGAGAGGCAATGGAGGCATTATTACTGAGGGGGGCATGTGGGGACATTTCTTATGAGTGGGGAATTACTGCTGAGCGGGGACATGTAAGGGCATTACTACTGAGAAAGGCATGCAGGGGGCATAATTACTAACTGGGGGCACGTAGTGGTGGGCAGTATTACTAAGCAGGAGCATGAAGGGGCATTATTACAGAGTAGCAGCATGTAGGGGGCACTATTACTGTGAATGAGTCACTAATGGGCATTATTATTATGAGGGGATAAAAAGGGTGTGGCTTTGTATACAAAGGGTGTGGCTTCATATACACAGGGTGTGGCTTGGTGTAAAAAGGGCGTGGTTCAGTATAAAAAATATATGCTTACCACAATTATTGTCCCTACTTGAATTGCTCCAGAGTTGGGAAGTATGGTAAAGGATGGATGGGGCAGAAGACTTCTATGGCTTGGTGTATGTGACCCACCCAAGTTCGGTAGGGCAGTTGCACCCTAAGCAGATGCCAGTCCTGCCTAACCTGAGTCTCGATCCTTTGTCCCGTCAGATTTGCAATCATCCATAGGAGGCTATGGCGTCAGCGAGGCGGCGCCGGCTTCGGGCCGTGGTAGTGGCGCCCCGTCAGGCTCTCATTGCTCTCTTGTTCCGGTTCTTTATTAGAAGGTTCACAGTGAGGAGCAGATAAGGTATTAAATCACGTCTCACCTCGCTCTCCTTGAATACGAATGTGCAGCGATACATCAGCGCTCCCCCGTCCTCCTCAGCGCACATCAGCTCAAGGAATAAGATGCAAAATGTTTTTCACAATTTGTCTGCGTGTTATGGCAGCGTGTCAGCACGAAGTACCGGAGACGTATAGAGAGGCCGCGGGTACATATACATCACACGTATACGTCTTATTTCATCTCATTGTCCGCGGGGGCCGAAATTCCTGCAGAATTATTTCATCACCTTTGAAATCTATACTTCGAGGAATTGCTGCCGTTGCCAAAGGAGTCCAACGCGCTACTAGAGGGGGTCTCTAATAAAGCGTCCGTTCATTGTATATTACAGCACGTATGTCACGAGGGTACAAGCAGTGCCAGTTTCCCCCAGCGTGCCATCCAGTAGCACGTTGGACCTCCATTGACCTTCAATACTGCAGCGATGTGTTGTGCGCCAATTTCTGACCTCTCATTGACAACAGAAATCTGGATCCATCTGACAGGAGATGTTTTTCAGTGATACAATTTTTGGCTCTTTTGCCCGCCTCTCTGTTTCTCTTACACACATTGGCGCTAGAACTGGTCATCTGCTGTTATGGCCTATCCGTGCTAAGGAACGGCGAGTTGTGTTTTCGGACACGTCTGTTGGGGCTCCAGCGTTGTAGTTGGCTTCTCCTGATTGTGCAGCCTGTTGCTCAGAGCTATTCTTTACATCCTCCTCTGACCCCTTTTGGTGATGAGTTGTTTCTGTCCACAGGATCCCCTTTCACTGGATGTCTTCCTCGATTAGGTTATTCTCAGTATACTCCCCATACTGTTACATGAGGAAGCCCCATGTGGTTGTCAGTGAGGACCAACTAGTCTAGCACCGATGACCCAGCCTTGTTGTATTTTCCCATCTGAAGTGGATTCACGCTGAAACTGATCCACGGAAAACTGGTCACGTGATTTAATGCTCCGGGGTCACGAGGAGACTTACCATACAGGGAAGCAACAATCGTGAGAGGGATGAAGGGTGTAATAAAGGGGCCGATCAGTGGCAGCAGGGGCGTAACTATAGAGGGTGCAGGAAATGCGGTTGCACCCGGGCCCAGGAGCCTTAGGGGGCCCATAAGGCCTCTCTTCTCCATATAGGGAGCCCAGTACTATGAATAAAGCATTATAGTTGAGGGCTCTGTTACAGGTTTTGCATTGAGGCCCAGAAGCTTCAAGTTATGTCTCTGTGCAGCATGGTTTAGGTATGGGTACGGGTACAGATACAGATAGAGGGGGGGGGGCAGCTCACGTTTTGCATGAGGGCCCCTGAGCCTTTAGTTATGCCCCTGGTGTACAGCTTCTATACAATACCCCATAGTCATACAGTAGTGCTATAGTTGCCCACATAATAGAGCCATATGGTGCTCACACACCCTACAGCCATACAATGTCTAATACCGTTTCATTATACTGTGTCTTGTTTTTATGGCGTACACACTGCAGCAAAAATGACCTGATAACTTTATTCTGCGGTCGGTACAAACTTTTTTTAACTTTTGCTGTACTACTAAACTTAAAAATATATATATATTCTCTGCCCAACACAATTTTTCTTTTTCCTGGGCGGGGTGCTTTAACGCTCAGTATGGATGTAACATGCGCAAGGAACTAGCTGACAGCTTGCAGGGAAGGTACCAGGTGCATGTAGGGGGAGATCACCTATTTTAGCTCCACCCAGCCAGGTTATCTCTTTCCTCCATACAGTGCCATCTTGTGGAACTCCATGAATCATCCTCCTCCTGGCTCTGTCTCCTCTCCTCTGATGTTCCAAGACTCCACTGTCAGCCCATCAGCACCCAAACAACACCATTGCTTAGTTCTGCTACTGTATTTCTGTACTGAACTTGGTTCTGGTATCGTATCTATGTACTGAGGGTGTTTTATACTATACATTATGAGCTTAGTTTTAACGCTCTATTTATGTACTGAGTTTGGATTCGTAGCTATAGTTATGTATATTTATGCTTGGTTCTGGTATTGTATGTGTGCACTGAGGTTGGTCCATGCTGTATTTGATTCTGGTGCTATATTTATATTATGAATAGGGATGAGCGAGTATACTCGCTAAAGCACTACTTGTCCGAGTAATGTGCCTTAGACGAGTATCTCCCTGCTCGTCCCTGAAGATTCGGGGGCCGCTGCAGCTGACAGGTGAGTCGCGGCGGGGAGCAGGGGAGAGCGGGCGGGAGAGAGAGATCTCCCCTCCGTTCCTCCCCGCTCTCCCCCGCAGCTCCCCGCTCCGCGGCGGCCCCCGAATCTTCAGGGACGAGCTGGGAGATACTCGTCTAAAGCACATTACTCGGACGAGTAGTGCCTTAGCGAGTATACTTGCTCATCCTTAATTATCAACTTAGTTCTGGTATTATATTTATGCACTGATGGTGGTTCTGGCGCTGTATTTATCTACTGAGTTTGGTTGGTTCTGATGTTGTATCTTTGTACTGAGGTTGGTTCATGCTATGTTTATGTTAGGAGCTTGGTTCTGGTGCTGTACGTATTTATATTATGAGCTCAGTTCTGGTATTGTATTTATGTGAAGTTGGTTTGTGCTCTATTTATGGTATTAGCTTGGTTCTAGTAATGTATGTATGTTATGAACTTGATTCTAGTACTATATCTACGTACCAGGTTTATTTATCATGCTTTATTTGTATACTAACTTTGTTTCTGCTGCTATATTCATGTTATGAGCTTGGTTCTGGTATTGTATTTATGTTATTCATTTCATTCTCAGGGTGCATTTACGTACTGAGTTTGGTTATGGTGCTGTATTTACATTATAAGCTTATGTCTGGTGCTGTGTTTGTGTTAAGAGCTTGCTTCTGGTACTGTATTTATGTACCAAGGTTGGTTTCTGTGCCATATTTATGAACTAACCTAGATTCCGCTGCTTTATTTATGTTATGACTTTCATTCTGGGGCTGTATTTATGTACTGAGCTTAGTTCTGGTGCTGTATTTATGTTATAAGCTTGGTTCTGGGGCTGTATTTATGTTATCAGCTTGGTTCTGGTGCTGTATTTATGTACTGAGCTTAGTTCTGGTGCTGTATTTATGTTATAAGCTTGGTTCTGGTGCTGTATTTATGTTATCAGCTTGGTTCTGGTGCTGTATTTATGTACTGAGCCTAGTTCTGGTGCTGTATTTATGTACTGAGCTTAGTTCTGGTGCTGTATTTATGTTATAAGCTTGGTTCTGGTGCTGTATTTATGTTATGAGTTCGGTTTTGGTGCTGTGTGTTATGAGCTTGCTACCAGCAATGTATTTAGTTACTAAGCTGTTCTAGTATGGGTATACTGCTATCTTGATGCTTCCTGCACAAGCAGAATGCAGGCAAACTGCCTATCAGTGCAAGATATATATTGCTATTTCTTATAGTAGGGGGCAAAAAAAAATCTGCACGATGCGCCATCTAACCTAAGACCTACGTTGGGAAACATCCCACATCTTCTATAAAAAGAAGAAGAAAGCTGCATGATACAAAAAGAAAATCCCATCATGCATCAGGCACCACGCAGATGTACAGCCGTGTTATATATGAGTCAGGCTTCAGCACGCTATCAATTACAGCCGTCTTGGCTACAGCAGAAAACAAGGTAGCAGAAGGTCCAGGAAAATGGCGTCACAGTGGTTAAGTAGACTTAGTTTACCGTAATGTCATCATGCCAAGATTGCACAATGCCAGAGAAGAGACGGTCTTTGTAATTCCCGCGGGCAGAGAAATAGAAAAGTGCATGAAAACCTGTTACTCTCCTGTAGAAAGCCTGCTGATCACATAAAGCGCGTAGTGGGACCAACATGTAATGAGATACAATCAAGTAATGGAAGTGCTATCTACGCAGGTCAGCTTCCATCCACCTAGGCTTATTGAATTGTAAGTGCCACATTATTACAAGTAAATACTTAAATAGTGGGGTATTATTCTACCGGGGATGGCGCCGCAGCGCTCCGGCTTGGTGTTAGGTGATTATGCTGAAGTGAAGATGATTGAAAAACTGAATTGTCATTCAGGCAGGTGAAGAGAAAGTGGTGGAGGGGGGAAGGCGACATGTATGGAGAGAAAAAGGCACAAAACTTGTACGTGGAGTGTCTATGGCGGCCATCTTACAAAATGGAGGTATTTCAGAGGGGGGATTTTGGATTGGGGTATATTAAAGTAGGAGAAAATGCTACTAGATCTCATGAAGACAACCCTATGAAGGCATGTGGAGGCTATAAACTGGAACTTCTTAGTTGGGATTCCCCTGGATGAGCTAGAGAAAAGTTGTACAGGCAAGAAGTGGTGGACTCAAGCCGTCCATGTATTGCATGGATGGTCATTCATTGGAATGGTCACCACGTGACACTAGATTTCCCCAGTAGCTGACCAGACCAGACTTTTACTGGCTGTTTGCTGGCAGTGCTGGAAGATTGATTTGCAAGGGTCCGTCGCTTGGGATCCCCGCCAATCAGCTGATTCCCGGCACCACTGTCAATGTGGTCAGCGCTGGAAGCAGATAGCCCTACAGAAATTGTCACATTTCACTGAGGCAGTTAATGTCTATTATACTTGAAATTGCAGCCCTTCACAGTAGTAGACAGTCTAAAACGAATATTTTATTAACCCGTTTAGGACCAGCCACAGTAAATTTACGGTGGCTGGTCCTGGGCTTAGAGCACCGCCGATAGTAAAATTACGGCGGTGCTTTAAGTCTCCTGCTCTGCAATCAGTCAGAGGCAGGAACCGGTTATCAGCTGTTAGTGACAGCTGATAACCCGGAGCAGAAGGCAGGAGGGGTTTTTAACCCTTCCTGCCTTCTGCTTCCCCGATATACAGTGCTCAATGAGCACTGTATGGGGAAAGTGAAAGTAACATGTACTTTCACTACGGGAGCCTCGGGGGGTCATGTGACCTCCCGGGATTCCCAGGTGGAGGGTCAGACTAGACCCTGGCAACTCTGCAGGTGACTAATGTCACCACAGGGGTTGCTTTCCCCTGTAACTAGGGCTCCTATGGATGCCCTAGCCACAGTGGGAAAGTGTCAAATAAAGAAAAAAAAATATGTGAATGTCCCCCAGAGGTCTTGTATGACGTCATGGGGGACACAGATAGTAAAAAACACAATTACATACATCAATAAAACAAAACAACAGAATAAAACAACAATACATACATAAGAAAGAGAATAACACAAAGCAGACGCCAACAAAAACCGTCGCCGTATGCGCCCTATAAACCAAAACCATACATAATATATATCAAAACGTCCGAAACAAATAGAGGAACCCGTTCCCATACTTTATTTTAGTGTAAATATAAAAATAATTTAAAAACAAATTATAAATGTTAAAAAAAATGATTTGTTTTTAGCTTCTTACCTACAATAAAACTAAAAAACGGGAAAAAAGTCAGTGAAAAAGATATAAAAAAAATAGTCCTATATGTCACGGAAAAAAAACGCGGCAAAAATAATTTTGGTAGCTAAAGGAAAAAAAATAGAGCAGTAAAACTGCCACATGGGTGAAATCCCTAAAAAGTGTCTGGTCCTCAAAGTACAAAACAGCTTGTCCTTAAGGGGTTAAAGACATTGGCATGGTTCGTTTGGTACCACAGCCCCCCCCCCCCCCCACCTGCCCCACTGAATTCAATGGGAGCTGTGCCTTCAATACCAACACAAACTTTTGCCTGTACTGCCCACACTGACAGTAGGACCAAGAATGAGCTGATCAGCAGAGATGCCAAGCGATAGACCCCCACCATCTATTGATCACCTATCCTACGGATAGGTCTCCAACTTGGGGTTGCAGCATTACAACTTCCAACACTCACGGATATCCAAGAGCTTTGAGCTATGGTGTTGCAGCAACTACAGAGCTGCAGGTATGAAACCGTTATGCAATAAACTGGACATCAGTAAATAAAAAAGAAATTGGCTTTTACAGTACGGGAGGGACATAAAGAACTTACTGTGACGGGTCCTCTGACCTTCAGTAATTGTGTCTGTGACCCTTCCACCGCTCCTCGTCCTGTATTCTAGTCCTTGCAGTATGTGTAATGTATCTCTAGCTGCTGATAAGACTGGGATTGTGTGTTCATAATAGGGTTTCTCTATAACAATGGGCGGATATACATTTTTGGAGATAGCCCTAATGAGCTGCATATATGAGTTGGACAATCTATGACATGGGTAGTCACAATAGCCTCCACTTGGGGCTCTCGGGAACTTTAAATTCCAGCATGCATGCCTCCAAACTGCCCAGATCTAATGGGACAGTCCTGGACTTTGGGTGTTGTCCTGCTATCCCAGGAGGTGAGCCAGAAGTCCCAAATTTAACTGTAACTGCATCCTTACAGTTGAATACAAGCAGCAGACAGTGTTGCCCTCCCTTTAATGATATCCCCGATGCGGCAGGATGAGCAGACCCCTGGCTTGGCATGCTCCTTGCCCCAGCTGCCACAGCCTGGCTGCCAGTAAATGTGGGTGAGGAGTCCAGCAAGGAGAGGCACAGAATGCAGGAAGTTTCAGTTGTAGGCATCATTACTGTAGGGGATCTCTAAGGGGCAATATAAGTGTAATGAGGAAAAGGGGAACTATTACTGTGATTAGATCACTAAAAGGCACTATGGCTGTGAGGAGACATAAAGGACACTACTGTGTAAGGCACAAGGGGCACTAGTACTGTGCGTAGGCACTGTTTCTTTGAGGGGGTCACTAACAGACAATATTGTGAGGGGATCCATAAGGGGCACTATTACTGTGAGAGATACAGAGGGCACTATTACGGTGAGGGGACACACAGGGGCACTATTACTATGAGGAGACACAGAGGGCGCTATTACTGTGAGATACAGAGGGCACTATTACTGTGAGGGGACACACAGGGGCACTATTACTATGAGGAGACACAGAGGGCGCTATTACTGTGAGGGGTCACTAAGAGGCACTATTACCAAGGAGACACACAGGGGCACTATTACTGTGAGGGGTCACTAACAGACAATATTATGAGGGGGTCAGTAAGGGGCCCTATTACTGTGAGAGATACAGAGGGCACTATTACTGTGAGGGTTTACTAAGGGGCACTATTACTGTTAGGGGTCATGAAGGGGCACTATTACAGTGAGGAGGCACAAATGGTACTATTATTGTAAGGGGTCACTAAGGGGCACTATTACTGTCAGAGGCACAAAGAGCATTATTACTATGAGGGAACACAAGGAGGTACTATTACTGCTAAGAAGTCACTAAGGGGCACTATTGCTGTGTACACCCACAAAGGGAACTATTACTGTAACAGGGTCACTAATGGGCACTATTACTGTTAGTGAGTCATTGAGGTGCATTCTCACTGTGAAGAGGTACAAAGGTAATTAGTACTGCAAGGGGGTAATTGAGGCGTATTCTTATTGCAAGGGGTCACTGAGAGGCACTGATTCTGTGAGGGGGCACAAATGGCACTATTAGTGTGAGTAGGTCATTGAGGAGCACCATTACGGTGAGGGATACAAAGGACACTTTTACAGCGATGAGGTCTCTAAGGAGCAATATTACTATATGGAGGCAACTAAGGGGCACGATTACTGCGAGGGGATGACTAACAGGCTCTATTTCTGCGAGGAGGCACAAAAGTAATTAGTGCTGCGAGGTGGTAACTGAGGGAAATTCTCACCATAAGGGGTGACTATGGGGCACCCTTAATCTGAGGGTAGTCACTGAGAGGCACTGATACTGTGAGGAGGCAGAAATTACACTATTACTGTGAGGGGGTCACTAGGGGGCACTATTACTGTGGGGTTTACTAACAGTCACTAATACTGTGAGGGGGGTCACTAAGGGGCACTATTACTGTGGGGTTTACATACAGTAACTAATACTGTGAGGGGGGTCACTAAGGGGCACTATTACTGTGGGGTTTAACAACAGTTACTAATACTTTGAGGGGGGTCACTAAGGGGCACTATTACTGTGGGGTTTACTAACAGTCAGTATTACTGTGAGGGGGGTCACTAAGGGACACTATTACTGTGGGGTTTACTAACAGTCACTAATACTGTGAGGGGGTCACTAAGGGGCACTATTACTGTGGGGTTTACTAACAGTCACTAATACTGTGAGGGGGTCACTAAGGGGCACTATTACTGTGGGGTTTACTAACAGTCAATAATACTGTGAGGGGGGTCACTAAGGGGCACTATTACTGTGGGGTTTACTAACAGTCACTAATACTGTGAGGGGGTCACTAAGGGGCACTATTACTGTGGGGTTTACATACAGTCACTAATACTGTGAGGGGGGTCACTAAGGGGCACTATTACTGTGGGGTTTACATGCAGTCACTAATACTGTGAGGGGGGTCACTAAGGGGCACTATTACTGTGGGGTTTACATACAGTCACTAATACTGTGAGGGGGGTCACTAAGGGGCACTATTACTGTGGGGTTTACATGCAGTCACTAATACTGTGAGGGGGGTCACTAAGGGGCACTATTACTGTGGGGTTTACTAACAGTCACTAATACTGTGAGGGGGTCACTAAGGGGCACTATTACTGTGGGGTTTACATACAGTCACTAATACTGTGAAGGGGTCACTAAGGGGCACTATTACTGTGGGGTTTACTAACAGTCACTAATACTGTGAGGGGGGTCACTAAGGGGCACTATTACTGTGGGGTTTACTAACAGTCAGTATTACTGTGAGGGGGGTCACTAAGGGGCACTATTACTGTGGGGTTTACTAACAGTCACTAATACTTTGAGGGGGGTCACTAAGGGGCACTATTACTGTGGGGTTTACTAACAGTCACTAATACTTTGAGGGGGGTCACTAAGGGCACTATTACTGTGGGGTTTACCAACAGTCACTAATACTTTGAGGGGGGTCACTAAGGGCAACTATTACTGTGGGGTTTACTAACAGTCACTAATACTGTGAGGGGGGTCACTAAGGGGCACTATTACTGTGGGGTTTACTAACAGTCACTAATACTGTGAGAGGGGGTCACTAAGGGCACTATTACTGTGGGCTTTACTAACAGTCAGTATTACTTTGAGGAGGTCATTAAATGGGATCTATAACTCTGAGGGGGCACAAAGGGCACTATTTTTATGAGGGTTCACTAAAGGGGCACCATTTCTATGAGAGGACACAAATGGCGTGGTTTAACATAAAAAGGGTGTTGGATTAACATAAAAAGATTTGTTGCTAAGGAGCCACGGGCTAGCCCAATGAAATATGGTAGAAACTAGTAAATAAGTAAGTATTTTGCATCTACTATACCCGAGGCCATGCGTACAACCAACCTGCCCCTAATGGGTCCTGTGACCTTCGATAATGGCTGCAGTCGCCCCTCCAGCGCCCTAGTCCTGTGTTCCAGCAGCATTCTCCTCGGTGCGCCGGACCAGCACTCATAGGGTGCCGCAGACTCTCAGGAACGAGCCGAGTTTTGATCTGAGCCTTCATGGTGTGGATTGAATGTATATTAACAGGTTTGCTGTGTATTCCTTGCAGCTTAATAAAACTGTCACATAGCCGGGCTGGCGTGAGATGCGCACTCCACAATGGTTAGGCTTCACTCAGTAATGTATGAGCTAGCGTTAGTATTCCAGGCAGCTAATACCCTTTGAACGGTGATTTATCATTTTTTGTGCAACTACAGAAGTGAGTTTTAAGTACACCGATTCTATAAGAAGGCTTTTCTCAAACAAATTTTCCTTGAAGCAGATAGAAAGGCTTCAGCTCCCATTTTCCAATCCATAGATCAAGCTCACAAGTGTCGCGTCTACGAGAGATAAAATAGCGCCGAGTGATCTGGAATAAGCAATAATTACACATTGATGTGATGGAGGGAAATGCAGATAGCAAAAAAATAACTAATGTAAATCACGACTACGTGGCGACGAGAGACTCCGGGGACGCCACACGTAATAAATCAGCCGGGGTTATGACAAGGCGGGAGGCCTG